>NC_139337.1:24874010-24876510 GCF_056507025.1 Lutjanus erythropterus | reverse complement strand
TATGTATGTATGTATGTATGCATGGTCATATGTATGTATGTATGTATGTATGTATGGTCATATGTATGTATGTATGTATGTATGGTCATATGTATGTATGTATGTATGTATGTATGTATGTATGGTCATATGTAGGTATGTATGTATGTATGGTCATATGTATGTATATATGTATGTATGTATGTATATATGTATGTATACTCAAATGTATGTATGTATGCATGGTCATATGTATGGCCATATGTATGTATGTATGTATGTATGTATGTATGTATGGTCATATGTATGTATGTATGGTCATAAGTATGTATGTATGTTCATATGTATGTGTGCTCATATGTATGTATGTTCATATGTATGTGTGCTCATATGTATGTATGTATGTATGTATGTATGCATGTATGCATGGTCATACGTATGTATGGTTATATGTATGTATCTATGTTCATATGTATGTTTGTATGTATGTATGTATGGTCATATGTATGTATGTATGTATGTATGTATGTATGTATGTATGTATGTATGTATGTATCTATGTATGGTCATATGTATGTATGTATGTATGTATGGTCATATGTATGTATGTATGTATGTATCTAGGTATGGTCATATGTATGGCCATATGTATGTATGAATGAATGTATGTATGTATGTATGTATGTATGGTCATATGTATGTATCTATGTTCATATGTATGTATGTATGTATGTATGTATGGTCATATGTATGTATGTATGTATGTATGTATGTATGTATGTATGTATCTATGTATGGTCATATGTATGTATGTATGTATGTATGGTCATATGTATGTATGTATGTATGTATCTAGGTATGGTCATATGTATGGCCATATGTATGTATGAATGAATGTATGTATGTATGTATGTATGTATGGTCATATGTATGTATGTATGGTCATAAGTATGTATGTATGTTCATATGTATGTGTGCTCATATGTATGTATGTTCATATGTATGTGTGCTCATATGTATGTATGTACGTATGTATGTATGTATGTATGTATGCATGGTCATATGTATGTATGGTTATATGTATGTATGTATGTATGGTCATATGTATGTACGTATGTATGTATGTATGCATGGTCATATGTAAGGCCATATGTATGTATGCTCATATGTATGTATGTATGTATGTATGTATGTATGTATGTATGGTCATATGTATGGTCATATGTATGTATGGTCATATGTATGTATGTATGTATGGTCATATTTATCCATGCATGTATGTATGTATGTATGGTCATATGTATGTATGTATGCATGGTCATATATATGTATGCTCATATGTATGTATGTATGTATGTATGGTCATAAGTATGCATGTATGTGTGGTCATATGTATGTATGTATGTATGTATGTATGCTCATATGTATGTATGTATGTATGCTCATATGTATGTATGTATGCATGGTCATATGTATGTATGCTCATATGTATGTATGTATGTATGTATGCTCATATGTATGTATGTATGCATGGTCATATGTATGTATGGTCATATGTATGTGTGTATGTATGTATGTATGCTCATATGTATGTATGTATGTATGCATGGTCATATGTATGTATGCTCATATGTATGTATGTATGTATGTATGTATGTATGTATACTCAAATGTATGTATGTATGCATGGTCATATGTATGGCCATATGTATGTATGTATGTATGTATGTATGTATGTATGTATGTATGTATGGTCATATGTATGTATGTATGGTCATAAGTATGTATGTATGTTCATATGTATGTGTGCTCATATGTATGTATGTTCATATGTATGTGTGCTTATATGTAAGTATGTATGTATGTATGTATGTATGTATGTATGTATGCATGGTCATATGTATGTATGGTTATATGTATGTATGTATGGTCATAGGTATGTATGTATGTATGTATGTATGTATGGTCATATGTATGCATGTATGTATGTATGTATGGTCATATGTATGCATGTATGTATGTATGTATGGTCATAAGTATGTATGTATGTATGTATGTATGTATGTATGTCTGTATGCATGGTCATATGTATGGCCATATGTATGTATGTATGTATGTATGTATGTATGTATGTATGCTCATATGTATGTATGTATGCATGGTCATATGTATGTATGCTCATATGTATGTATGTATGTATGTATGTATGTATGTATGTATGTATGTATGTAGGTATGGTCATATTTATGTATGTATGTATGTATTTATGTATGTATGTATGCTCATATGTATGTATGTATGTATGTTTGTATGTATGTATGTATGTATGCTCATATTTATGTATGTATGTGTGCATGGTCATATGTATGGCCATATGTATGTATGCTCATATGTATGTATGCATGGTCATATGTATGTATGTATGTATGTATGTATCTATGTATGTATGTATGTATGTATGGTCATATGTATGTATGTTCATATGTATGTATGTATGGTGACATGTATGTATGTATGGTCA
>NC_139337.1:21174010-21179010 GCF_056507025.1 Lutjanus erythropterus | reverse complement strand
TATGTATGTATGTATGCTCATATGTATGTAGAAATTTTATTTTTATTTTTATTTTCATTTTTGGAAGTTTTTAGGGTTCGTTGCCTGTAGGCAACATTGTACCATAATGGTGCATAAGTGAAAAAGAATGTTCCTTTTCCAATTTGAACATTGTTTATTTCATAAACATATGCAAAATATTCAATAACATCAAGAAGTCACAATTCATTTTAAATTTTAAATTAAAAAGAATTATAAAAATAATTTATATATGTATGTATGTATGTATGTATGTATGTATGTATGTATGTATGGTCATATGTATGTATGTATGTATGTATGTATGTATGTATGGTCATATGTATGTATGTATGTATGGTCATATGTATGTATGTATGGTCATATGTATGTATGCATGGTCATATGTATGTATGTATTCTCATATGTATGTATGGTCACATGTATGAATGTATGCATGCTCATATGTATGTATGTATGTATGTATGTATGCATGTATGCTCATATGTATATATGTATGTATGTATGCATGGTCATATGTATGACCATATGTATGTATGTATGTATGTGTGTATGTATGTATGGTCATATGAATGTATGTATGGTCATATGTATGTATGTATGTATGTATGTATGGTCATATGTATGTATGCATGGTCATATGTATGTATGGTCATATGTATGTATGTAAGTATGTATGTATGCTCATATGTATGTATGTATGTATGTATATATGTATGTATGTATGCTCATATGTATGTATGTATGTATGCATGTATGGTCATATGTATGTATGTATGTATGGTCATATCCCTCTATGGTACACATTATGATGCCAGTGAGGGAAATGTGTTTTTATGTCTCAAAATAGACTAAATAAACATAATCTGAAGAAATTTTATTTTTATTTTTATTTTTATTTTTGGAAGTTTTTGGGGTTCGTTGCCTGTAGGCAACATTGTACCATAATGGTGCATAAGTGAAAAAGAACGTTCCTTTTCCAATTTGAACATTGTTTATTTCATAAACATATGCAAAAATATTCAATAACATCAAGAAGTCACAATTCATTTTAAATTTTAAATTAAAAAGAATTATAAAAAGAATTTATATACATATATGTATGTATGTATGTATGTATGGTCATATGTATGTATGCATGGTCATATGTATGTATGTATGCTCATATGTATGTATGCATGGTCATATGTATGTATGTATTCTCATGTGTATGTATGTATGTATGTATGTATGGTCAAATGTATGTATGTATATATGCTCATATGTATGTATGCTCATATGTATGTATGTATGTATGTATGTATGGTCACATGTATGAATGTATGCATGCTCATATGTATGTATGTATGTATGCATGTATGCTCGTATGTATGCATGTATGCTCATATGTATGTATGTATGTATGGATGGTCATATGTATGACCATATGTATGTATGTATGTGTGTATGTATGTATGGTCATATGAATGTATGCATGGTCATATGTATGTATGGTCATATGTATGTATGTATGTATGTATGTATGCTCATATGTATGTATGTATGTATGTATGTATGCTCATATGTATGCATGTATGGTCATAAGTATGTATGTATGTATGTATAAATGTATGTATGTACGTATGTATGTATGTATGCTCATATGTATGTATGTATGTATGTATGTATATATGTATGTATGTATGCTCATATGTATGTATGTATGTATATATGTATGTATGGTCATATCCCTCTATGGTACACATTATGATGCCAGTGAGGGAAATGTGTTTTTATGTCTCAAAATAGACTAAATAAACATAATCTGAAGAATTTTTATTTTTATTTTTATTTTTATTTTTGGAAGTTTTTGGGGTTCGTTGCCTGTAGGCAACATTGTACCATAATGGTGCATAAGTGAAAAAGAATGTTCCATTTCCAATTTGAACATTGTTTATTTCATAAACATATGCAAAAATATTCAATAACATCAAGAAGTCACAATTCATTTTAAATTTTAAATTAAAAAGAATTATAAAAAGAATTTGTATATATATGTATGTATGTATGTATGTATGGTCATATATATGTATGTATATATGTATGTATGTATATATGTATGTATGTATGTATGCTCATATGTATGTATGTATGTATGTATGGTCATATGTATGTATGCATGGTCATATTTATGTATGTATGGTCATATGTATGTATGCATGGTCATATGTATGTATGTATTCTCATATGTATGTATGCTCATATGTATGTATGTATGGTCATATGTATGTATGTATATATGCTCATATGTATGTATGCTCATATGTATGTATGTATGTATGTATGTATGTATGGTCACATGTATGTATGTATGCATGGTCATATGTATGTATGTATGTATGTATGCATGTATGCTCATATGTATGTATGTATGTATGTATGCATGTATGGTCATATGTATGTATGCATGGTCATATGTATGACCATATGTATGTATGTATGTGTATATGTATGTATGGTCATATGAATGTATGCATGGTCATATGTATGTATGGTCATATGTATGCATGTATGGTCATAAGTATGTATGTATGTATGTATGTATGTATGTATGGTCATATGTATGTATGTATGCATGGTCATATGTATATATGGTCATATGTATGTATGTATGTATGTATGGTCATATGTATGTATGTTTGTATGAATGGTCATATGTTTGGCCATATGTATGAATGTATGCTCATATGTATGTATGGTCATATGTATGTATGTATGTATGTATGTATGTATGTATGTATGTATGCTCATATGTATGTATGTATGTATTTGTGCTCATATGTATGTATGTATGTATGTATGCTCATATGTATGTATGTATGTATGCATGTATGCTCATATGTATGTATGTATGTATGTATGCATGTATGCTCATATGTATGTATGCATGGTCATATGTATGACCATGTGTATGTATGTATGTGTATATGTATGTATGGTCATATGAATGTATGCATGGTCATATGTATGTATGGTCATATGTATGCATGTATGGTCATAAGTATGTATGTATGTATGTATGGTCATATGTATGTATGTATGCATGGTCATATGTATGTATGTATGTATGTATGGTCATATGTATGTATGTTTGTATGAATGGTCATATGTTTGGCCATATGTATGAATGTATGCTCATATGTATGTATGGTCATATGTATGTATGTATGTATGTATGTATGTATGCTCATATGTATGTATGTATGTATTTGTGCTCATATGTATGTATGTATGTATGTATGCTCACATGTATGTATGTATGTATGTATGCATGTATGGTCATATGTATCTATGTATGTATGCTCATATGTATGTATGTATGTATGTGTATGTATGTATGTACGCATGGTCATATGTATCTATGTATGTATGTATGGTCATATGTATGTATGTATGCTCATATGTATGTATGCATGGTCATATGTATGTATGTATGCTCATATGTATGTATGCATGGTCATATGTATGTATGTATTCTCATGTGTATTTATGTATGTATGTATGTATGGTCAAATGTATGTATGTATGTATATATGCTCATATGTATGTATGCTCATATGTATGTATGTATGTATGGTCACATGTATGAATGTATGCATGCTCATATGTATGTATGCATGTATGCTCATATGTATGTATGTATGTATGCATGGTCATATGTATGACCATATGTATGTATGTATGTGTGTATGTATGTATGGTCATATGAATGTATGCATGGTCATATGTATGTATGGTCATATGTATGTATGTACGTATGTATGTATGTATGCTCATATGTATGCATGTATGGTCATAAGTATGTATGTATGTATGTATGTATGTATGTATGTATGTATGTATGTATGGTCATATGTATGTATGTATGTATGCTCATATGTATGTATGTATGTATGTATGTATGTATGTATGTATGTATGTATGCTCATATGTATGTATGTATGTATGTATGTATGGTCATATCCCTCTATGGTACACATTATGATGCCAGTGAGGGAAATGTGTTTTTATGTCTCAAAATAGACTAAATAAACATAATCTGAAGAATTTTTATTTTTATTTTTATTTTTATTTTTGGAAGTTTTTGGGGTTCGTTGCCTGTAGGCAACATTGTACCATAATGGTGCATAAGTGAAAAAGAATGTTCCATTTCCAATTTGAACATTGTTTATTTCATAAACATATGCAAAAATATTCAATAACATCAAGAAGTCACAATTCATATTAAATTTTAAATTAAAAAGAATTATAAAAAGAATTTATATATATATGTATGTATGTATGTATGTATGGTCATATATATGTATGTATGTATGTATGTATGTATGTATGTATGGTCATATGTATGTATGTATGTATGGTCATATGTATGTATGTATGCTCATATGTATGTATGCATGGTCATATTTATGTATGTATGCTCATATGTATGTATGCATGGTCATATGTATGTATGTATTCTCATATGTATGTATGCTCATATGTATGTATGTATGGTCATATGTATGTATGTATATATGCTCATATGTATGTATGCTCATATGTATGTATGTATGTATGTATGTATGTATGGTCACATGTATGTATGTATGCATGGTCATATGTATGTATGTATGTATGTATGCATGTATGCTCATATGTATGTATGCAATGATCATATGTATGACCATATGTATGTATGTATGTGTATATGTATGTATGGTCATATGAATGTATGCATGGTCATATGTATGTATGGTCATATGTATGCATGTATGGTCATAAGTATGTATGTATGTATGTATGGTCATATGTATGTATGTATGCATGGTCATATGTATATATGGTCATATGTATGTATGTATGTATGTATGGTCATATGTATGTATGTTTGTATGAATGGTCATATGTTTGGCCATATGTATGAATGTATGCTCATATGTATGTATGCTCATATGTATGTA